>NC_079191.1:443315620-443355620 GCF_029499605.1 Hyla sarda | reverse complement strand
ATCATGATACTAAGGGGGAGGGGTGTGACACTGAGGGGAAGGATCATGATACTAAAGGGGAGGGGTGTGACACTGAGGGGAGGGGCATAATACTAAGGGGGAGGAGTGTGACACTATGGGGAAGGATCATGATACTAAGGGGGAGAGGTGTGACACTGAGGGGAAGGATCATGATACTAAGGGGGAGGGGTGTAACACTGTTGGAAGGATCATGATACTAAGGGGGAGGGGTGTGACACTGAGGGGAAGGATCATGATACTAAGGGGGAGGGGTGTGACACTGAGAGTGAGGAGTGTGACAATGAAGGGGAGGAGTGTGACAATGAGGGGGAGGAGTGTGACACTGAGGGAAGAGAGAATGACAATGAGGGTGAGGAGTGTGTCACTCGGGAGGAGCATTACACCGATGGGGAGGTACATAACACTGAGGGGGAGGAGCATTACACTAAGGGGGAGGAGCATTACACAGATGGAGAGGTACATGACACTGAGGGGGAGAAGTATGAGACTGAGAGGGAGGAGCATGATAGTGAAGGGAAAGAGCATGACCCTAAGGGGGAGGAGCATTACACTTAGGGGGAGGAGCATTACACTGAGGGGGAGGGGAGGGACACTGGGGGAAGAGTACTTGACACTAGAGGAGAAATCATGTCAGCTTGTTCTCTGGCTCAAAATTCTCAAAAAATCCGTCACCTTCACAATAGTAAATCTGAATCCGCTTCACCAAAGGCTTCATAGTAATAATAAGAGGACCGATAGGATTCCCCTCCATCAGCCACAGTGTAGAGACGGACGCATATCCCTGTAGTGATGTCACCATTTATCAGCTGTTGGATGTCCAGCATGCTGGGAGTTGTAGGTTTGTAACAGCTGGAGGAACCCTGTTTGGAAAACATTGGTCTAAGATGCCCACCTGAAGGGGTCAAGGTTTTTTTTAGTTTTAATGGTGGCATCGCTTATCCCCACCATTCTTACAGTCCCAAAATATTGCACACTGACCGGGCTATTGGTCACTAAAACTGTGGCGCCTATCATGACCGGCCCGGGCAGTATTATCTGTCCCCTGTATTATTGGGGATACTGCTTCTAGTTACATTTCAGTGGAATACTTTAGTCTTTACATGGTCATGATGGTTACGATATTGTTTTTTTTTTTTGTTATTTTGCCCTTTTTCATGTTATGTTATGATATGTTGCAGCGCCATATGTCTTACTTCCCTACGGCACCAAAATACCAAAGTGCCTTGCCCCTGGGAGTTGTAGTTCGCCAGCAGCTGGAGAGCCTGAGGCTGAAGACCTGTTATTTAGCGTTTTCTTATTTTAATGTTCCATTGACTATTACCTTATGGCGTCTCCAGACAGCAACAAATTCTCCCACAGAAGCGAAAAGGACATTTTTGGGAAAGAAGATAAAGTGCTTGAGTACAGAGCCGAGGAGTATGAGAGGCCGGAGCCATGGGCCACGTGTGCACTGCTGTACGGTTGTAAGTTGTTGCACAGGTTAGATGGGGGTTGTAGTCCTTTTTGTATCTTACATAGCAGGGAGGTGTAGCCAACCCGGTGTTCACTGGAACCCAACCACAATATTTTGTCAGTGAGTTGTTCCCATATATAAAGTTCAGAAATAAAATGTCTGGACACCAGGATTCCGTGAAATAACTTGAATTAAATTTGAATTAATCATCAACCTTTCTAATATACTTCATAAAACAAATGTTATCTCCTGTTTACAGAAATCATGGCTTATAAAAAAAGACCACCAGGGGTCCCCATACTATCCAGAACATAATCCTCTCTGGGCACAGCCTCATCTTTGTCCCAGCTGAAGCACAAGCAGGGACAAAATCCAGTAAGTGAGGGTGTGGGACTAGCACCCCTCTGTGCTCACTCCTGTCCTATCAGACTTCAGCATGAAAACAGAGAGGAGGGGGTTACAGAGCAGCCTGCAGTGATTGGAGTAAGAGACCCAGCACAGCACAGCAGACTCAGGGAGGAAGTAACTACATGGTAAGTGAGGGTGGGCTCAGTGCTTGTCTCCGACACATTCCTTCCTGAGCAGCAGATGTCAGAATGAGTGAGCAGCAGAACAGAGGAACTTATGAGCCAATTACAGAAGCTAGACACATACAGTAAAAAAAAGACATGTAATGCATCTGTATGACCTAGTTAGTAACATATATAGAAGCATTATTTTGACAGGTGCGCTTTAAGTTCCTTTTGCGAATCCAGTATGATCCAGTTACTTTGCTACAACTTGGAATGGTACAGCTTTTTTTTAGCCAGATAAATGGATATTTGGTAACTGTCCCTTTAAATGTTGCTGTTATAGCAGCTTTACTGAGTTTAGTAATCCTTTGGTGCATCTTAGTCTGTTTAACGTCTGATGCAGATAGAAATTCTCTTTAGAGTCATAAGAATAAATATTTGGTCACTGTCCCTTTATTTATTGCTTTCATAGCAGCTTTGATACATTTTGGCAATCTGAGGGGCTTCTTAACAACTGGTTCTATGATGTGGTACCTGTAAAGATGTGGCAGGGAAAATCTTTATGACATGGCAGCACTAACCCCGACTGTAGATCAACAAGGAGATAAGAATATATTGCAGAGGGGCCCTTGTTCAGCCTTCTTCTTTCTGACGAAAACAAAATATTACTTCTTGGAGATGACGGACCGGAACAGTGACTTGACACGTAATGTTACCTAGCTTAGTAGATATGTGGCCTAGGTGTAGTTATGCCTAGCAATAGCAGGGGTTAGGAGATATGCTCACTCTGCTGACTGACTGTAATACACAGGAAGTGCAGGGCTAGGAGAGGTTACTCTGGCCAGGGTCAGGCCCAGTCTACTGACTAAGGGTCTATTCACATGGCGGAATACCTTCTATGGGATTCTGCACTCCTGTTGATACTTCGGAATTTCCGCTTGCGGAATTCCGCTAGCGGAATTCCGCAAGCGGAAATTCCGAAGTGTCAACAAGAATGCGGAAGCCCACATCTTTTCAAGTGAGAGGGAGGCTGGACTAGGTACATCTACTGCAACTATTGGTTGGGAGGATAACGTGACCAAAGCACCATTTATCTGTATACAGTAAATAAAGAGATATTAACCCTTTATGCCCTGTGATCTCAGTGTATACAACAGAAAAGGTACGATGCACGTAAACACATTCGCAGATCAATTTCCAGTTCCACGTACACATTCATGTAAAACCTTTTATGACGCGACAACTTCCTGTGGAAAGTAGCGAGAACAGTTGTCCGGGGACCGTGCGGTGCGACCATATTGTGAGGACTTATGTAAAAAATGCAATAAATCTGGAACGTGTTTCACAAACTTCTTGATCCCTGATGAGATTTTCCCTTTTTAAAAATCAAGATTCCATAAAATATCTCCATCCGGAGGGATCCCGGTGCTGGATACGCTTCAGAAATTATTATAATTTTCTTCATTTCTTTATGTTTATTCCAAAAATGACTTCAAAAATATCATCTAAGCGAATGAAATGTGGGACCCCTTCCAGACATCGTTGATGAAAGCCGCGTCTCCTGTGTATCGATGTACCGCAGCACTGAGGCGAGATCAGTAAACAAAGCGAAATGTTTATCTCACCTCGGCCATGACAGTGAAAGAACGGAACAGAAAATCAGCAGATGTCCAGATCACGTGCGTTGCGAGCGCGTCTGTGCGATAGCGGGAGAATGGAGGAATCTACATAAAGCTGCATTCTGTATGTTCTTCATATATTACTGAAGGACGGGATTATGAATGTGCTGGAAATATTTATTGTGCAGATGTCAGACAATACAGGACACAATGTTTGTTAAAGTTACATTACAAATCTATATAAAGTGGCTGCACAGTTCTGTCCCTGCTAAAAGATGCAGCTGCCTGTTTCTGCCTGTGGGGAGGGTCGGCTACTTGTTCCTGCCTGTGGAGAGGGTCAGCTGCCTAGTTCTCTCTGTGGGGGGTGTGACCAGTATACAGGTGCAGTCTGTGTAGGGTGGGGTGTGTGTGACCAGTATACAGGAGCAGTCTGTGTAGGGTGGGGGGTGTGACCAGTATACAGGAGCAGTCTGTGTAGGGTGGGGGTGGGACCAGTATACAGGAGCAGTCTGTGTAGGGTGGGGGTGTGTGACCAGTATACAGGTGCAGTCTGTGTAGGGTGGGGGGGGGGGGGGTGTGCAGTCTGTGTAGGGTAGTGGGGTGTGACCCGTATACATGTGCAGTCTGTGTAGGGTGGGGGTGTGTGACCAGTATAGAGGTGCAGTCTGTGTAGGGGGGTGTGAGCAGTATACAGGTGCAGTCTGTGTAGGGTGGGGTGTGTGACCAGTATACAGGAGCAGTCTGTGTAGGGTGGGGGTGTGACCAGTATACAGGAGCAGTCTGTGTAGGGTGGGGGGTGTGACCGGTATACAGGAGCAGTCTCTGCAAGGGTGGAGGGGTGTGACCAGTATACAGGAGCAGTCTGTGTAGGGTGGGGTGTGTGACCAGTATACAGGAGCAGTCTGTGTAGGGTGGGGGGTGTGACCAGTATACAGGAGCAGTCTGTGGGGGTGTGACCAGTATACAGGAGCAGTCTGTGTAGGGTGGGGGTGTGACCAGTATACAGGAGCAGTCTATGTAGGGTGGGGGGTGTGACCAGTATACAGAAGCAGTCTGTGTAGGGTGGGGGGTGTGACCGGTATACAGGACCAGTCTCTGCAAGGGTGGAGGGGTGTGACCAGTATACAGGAGCAGTCTGTGTAGGGTGGGGGTGTGACCAGTATACAGGAGCAGTCTGTGTAGGGTGGGGGGTGTGACCTGTATACAGGAGCAGTCTGTGTAGGGTGGGTGTGTGTGACCAGTATACAGGAGCAGTATGTGTAGGGTGGGGGTGTGTGACCAGTATACAGGAGCAGTCTGCGTAGGGTGGGGGGGGGGTGTGTGTGACCAGTATACAGGAGTTGTCTGTGTAGGGTGGGGGGGGTGACCAGTATACAGGAACAGTCTGTGTAGGGTGGGGGTGTGTGACCAGTATACAGGAGCAGTCTGTGTAGAGTGGGGGTGTGTTACCAGTATACAGGAGCAGTCTGCGTAGGGTGGGGGGGGGGGTGTGTGACCAGTATACAGGAGCAGTCTGTGTAGGGTGGGGGGTGTGACCAGTATACAGGTGCAGTCTGTGTAGGGTAGTGGGGTGTAACCAGTATACAGGAGCAGTCTGTGTAGGGTGGGGGGGGGGGGGTGACCAGTATACAGAAGCAGTCTGTGTAGGGTGGGGGGTGTGACCAGTATACAGGAGCAGTCTGTGTAGGGTGGGGGGTGTGACCAATATACATGAGTAGTCTATGTAGGGTGGAGGGTGTGACCAGTATACAGGAGCAGTCTGTGTAGGGGGGGGGGGTGTGAGCAGTATACAGGAGCAGTCTGTGTAGGGTGGGGGGTGTGACCAGTATACAGGTGCAGTCTGTGTAGGGTGGGGATGTGACCAGTATACAGGAGCAGTTTGTGTAGGGTGGGGGTGTGACCAGTATACAGGAGCAGTCTGTGTAGGGTGGGGGGGTGGGGTGACCAGTATACAGAAGCAGTCTCTGGGTGGAGGGTGTGACCAGTATACAGGAGCAGTCTGTGTACGGTGGGGGGTGTGACCAGTATACAGGAGCAGTCCGTGTAGGGTGGGGTGTGTGACCAGTATTCAGAAGCAGTCTCTGGGTGGAGGGTGTGACCAGTATACAGGAACAGTCTGTGTAGGGTGGGGTGTGTGACCAGTATACAGGTGCAGTCTGTGTAGGGTGGGGGGTGGGACCAGTATACAGGAGCAGTCTGTGTAGGGTGGGGGGTGTGACCAGTATACAGGAGCAGTCTGTGTAGGGTGGGGGGTGTGACCAGTATACAGGAGCAGTCTGTGTAGGGTGGGGGGTGTGACCAGTACACAGAAGCAGTCTCTGGGTGGGGGTGTGTGACCAGTATACAGGAGCAGTCTGTTTAGGGTGGGGTGTGTGACCAGTATACAGGTGCAGTCTGTGTAGGATGGGGGGTGGGACCAGTATACAGGAGCAGTCTCTGCAAGGGTGGAGGGGTTTGACCAGTATACAGGTGCAGTCTGTGTAGGGTGGGGGGTGTGACCAGTATACAGGAGCAGTCTGTGTAGGGTAAGCGTGTGACCAGTATACAGAAGCAGTCTCTACTAGGGGTGTGACCAGTATACAGAAGCAGTCTCTACTAGGGGTGTGACCAGTATACAGAAGCAGTCTCTGGGTGGAGGGTGTGACCAGTATGCAGGAGCAGTCTGTGTAGGGTGGGGGGGTGTGACCAGTATACAGGAGCAGTCTGTGTAGGGTGGGGGGTGGGACCAGTATACAGGAGCAGTCTCTGCAAGGGTGGAGGGGTTTGACCAGTATACAGGTGCAGTCTGTGTAGGGTGGGGTGTGTGACCAGTATACAGGAGCAGTCAGTGTAGGGTAAGTGTGTGACCAGTATACAGAAGCAGTCTCTACTAGTGGTGGGACCAGTATACAGAAACAGTCTCTGGTTGGAGGGGTGTGACCAGTATACAGGAGCAGTCTGTGTAGGGTGGTGGTGGGGGTGACCAGTATACAGGAGCAGTCTGTGTATATTGGGGGGGGGGGGGTGTGACCAGTATACAGGAGCAGTCTGTGTAGGGTGGGGGGCGGAGGTGACCAGTATACAGGAGCAGTCTGTGTAGGGTGGGGGGTGTGACCAGTATACAGGAGCAGTCTGTGTAGGGGGGTGTGAGCAGTATACAGGAGCAGTCTGTGTAGGGGGTGTGTGAGCAGTATACAGGAGCAGTCTGTGTAGGGGGGGGTGACCAGTATACAGGAGCAGTCTGTGTAGGGTGGGGTGTGTGACCAGTATACAGGAGCAGTCTGTGTAGGGTGGGGTGTGTGACCAGTATACAGGAGCAGTCTGTGTAGGGTGGGGTGTGTGACCAGTATACAGGAGCAGTCTGTGTAGGGTGGGGGTGTGACCAGTATACAGGAGCAGTCTGTGAGGGTGTGACCAGTATACAGGAGCAGTCTGTGTAGGGTGGGGGTGTGACCAGTATACAGGAGCAGTCTATGTAGGGTGGGGGGTGTGACCAGTATACAGAAGCAGTCTGTGTAGGGTGGGGGGTGTGACCGGTATACAGGACCAGTCTCTGCAAGGGTGGAGGGGTGTGACCAGTATACAGGAGCAGTCTGTGTAGGGTGGGGGGTGTGACCAGTATACAGGAGCAGTCTGTGTAGGGTGGGTGTGTGTGACCAGTATACAGGAGCAGTATGTGTAGGGTGGGGGGGGTGGTGACCAGTATACAGGAGCAGTCTGTGTAGGGTGGGGGGTGGGGGGGTGACCAGTATACAGGAACAGTCTGTGTAGGGTGGGGGTGTGTGACCAGTATACAGGAGCAGTCTGTGTAGGGTGGGGGGGTGTTACCAGTATACAGGAGCAGTCTGTGTAGGGTGGGGGGTGTGACCAGTATACAGGAGCAGTATGTGTAGGGTGCGGGGTGTGACCAGTATACAGGTGCAGTCTGTGTAGGGTGGGGGTGTGTGACCAGTATACAGGTGCAGTCTGTGTAGGGTAGTGGGGTGTGACCAGTATACAGGAGCAGTCTGTGTAGGGTGGGGGGGGGGGTGACCAGTATACAGAAGCAGTCTGTGTAGGGTGGGGTGTGTGACCAGTATACAGGAGCAGTCTGTGTAGGGTGGGGGGTGTGACCAGTATACAGGAGCAGTCTGTGTAGGGGGGGGGGGGTGTGAGCAGTATACAGGAGCAGTCTGTGTAGGCGGGGGTCTGACAGTATACAGGAGCAGTCTGTGTAGGGTGGGGGGTGTGACCAGTATACAGGTGCAGTCTGTGTAGGGTGGGGGTGTGACCAGTATACAGGAGCAGTTTGTGTAGGGTGGGGGGGTGTGACCAGTATACAGGAGCATTCTGTGTAGGGTGGGGGGGGGGGGGGAGACCAGTATACAGAAGCAGTCTCTGGGTGGAGGGTGTGACCAGTATACAGGAGCAGTCTGTGTACGGTGGGGGGTGTGACCAGTATACAGGAGCAGTCCGTGTAGGGTGGGGTGTGACCAGTATTCAGAAGCAGTCTCTGGGTGGAGGGTGTGACCAGTATACAGGAGCAGTCTGTGTAGGGTGGGGTGTGTGACCAGTATACAGGTGCAGTCTGTGTAGGGGTGGGGGGTGGGACCAGTATACAGGAGCAGTCTGTGTAGGGTGGGGGGTGTAACCAGTATACAGGTGCAGTCTGTGTAGGGTGGGGGGTGTGACCAGTATACAGGAGCAGTTTGTGTAGGGTGGGGTATGTGACCAGTATACAGAAGCAGTCTCTGGGTGGGGGGTGTGACCAGTATACAGGAGCAGTCTGTGTAGGGTGGGGTGTGTGTGACCAGTATACAGGTGCAGTCTGTGTAGGATGGGGGGGTGGGACCAGTATACAGGAGCAGTCTCTGCAAGGGTGGAGGGGTTTGACCAGTATACAGGTGCAGTCTGTGTAGGGTAAGCGTGTGACCAGTATACAGAAGCAGTCTCTACTAGGGGTGTGACCAGTATACAGAAGCAGTCTCTACTAGGGGTGTGACCAGTATACAGAAGCAGTCTCTGGGTGGGGGGTGTGACCAGTATACAGGAGCAGTCTGTGTAGGGTAAGCGTGTGACCAGTATACAGAAGCAGTCTCTACTAGGGGTGTGACCAGTATACAGAAGCAGTCTCTGGGTGGAGGGTGTGACCAGTATACAGGAGCAGTCTGTGTAGGGTGGGGTGTGTGACCAGTATACAGGAGCAGTCTGTGTAGGGTGGGGGGGTGGGACCAGTATACAGGAGCAGTCTGTGTAGGGTGGGGGGTGTGACCAGTATACAGGTGCAGTCTGTGTAGGAAGGGGGGTGGGACCAGTATACAGGAGCAGTTTCTGCAAGGGTGGAGGGGTTTGACCAGTATACAGGTGCAGTCTGTGTAGGGTGGGGGGGGGGGGGGGGTGACCAGTATACAGGAGCAGTCTGTGTAGGGTGGGGGGTGTGACCAGTATACAGGTGCAGTCTGTGTAGGGTAAGCGTGTGACCAGTATACAGAAGCAGTCTCTACTAGGGGTGTGACCAGTATACAGAAGCAGTCTCTACTAGGGGTGTGACCAGTATACAGAAGCAGTCTCTACTAGGGGGTGTGACCAGTATACAGAAGCAGTCTCTACTAGGGGGTGTGACCAGTATACAGAAGCAGTCTCTACTAGGGGTGTGACCAGTATACAGAAGCAGTCTCTACTAGGGGTGTGACCAGTATACAGAAGCAGTCTCTACTAGGGGTGTGACCAGTATACAGAAGCAGTCTCTACTAGGGGTGTGACCAGTATACAGAAGCAGTCTCTGGGTGGAAGGTGTGACCAGTATGCAGGAGCAGTCTGTGTAGGGTGGGGGGTGTGACCAGTATACAGAAGCAGTCTATGTGCTATATATACCGTATTTTTCGCCCTATAGGACGCACCGGCGTATAAGACGCACCTAATTTATAGGTGCAAAATCTAAAAAATAAAGATTTTGAACCCAATAGTGGTCTTCAACCTGCGGACCTCCAGATGTTGCAAAACTACAACTCCCAGCATGCCCGGACAGCCGTTGGCTGTCCGGGCATGCTGTGAGTTGTAGTTTTGCAACATCTGGAGGTCCGCAGATTGAAGACCACTGCATAGTTACATAGTTACATAGTTACATAGTTACATAGTTACATAGTTAGTACGGTCGAAAAAAGACATATGTCCATCAAGTTCAACCAGGGAATTAAGGGGTAGGGGTGCGGCGCGATATTGGGGAAGGGATGAGATTTTATATTTCTGCATAAGCCTTAATCTTATTTTGTTCCAGGAATGTATCTAATCCTGTTTTAAAGCTGTTAATTGTTCCTGCTGTGACCAGTTCCTGAGGTAGACTGTTCCATAAGTTCACAGTCCTCACGGTAAAGAAGGCGTGTCGCCCCTTGAGACTAAACTTTTTCTTCTCCAGACGGAGGGAGTGCCCCCTCGTTCTTTGGGGGGGTTTTACCTGGAACAGTTTTTCTCCATATTTTTTGTATGGGCCATTTATATACTTATATACGTTTATCATATCCCCCCTTATACGTCTCTTCTCAAGACTAAACAATTGTAACTCCTTTAATCGCTCCTCATAGCTAAGATGTTCCATGCCCCATATTAGTTTAGTCGCGCGTCTCTGCACCCTTTCCAACTCTGCAGTGTCCCTTTTATGGACAGGTGCCCAAAACTGAACAGCATATTCCAGGTGAGGCCGTACCAATGCTTTATAAAGGGGGAGTATTATAGACTATAGACTGTACCAATGCTTTATAAAGGGGGAGTATTATACACTATAGACTGTACCAATGCTTTATAAAGGGGGAGTATTATACACTATAGACTGTACCAATGCTTTATAAAGGGGGAGTATTATACACTATAGACTGTACCAATGCTTTATAAAGGGGGAGTATTATATACTATAGACCGTACCAATGCTTTATAAAGGGGGAGTATTATACACTATAGACTGTACCAATGCTTTATAAAGGGGGAGTATTATACACTATAGACTGTACCAATGCTTTATAAAGGGGGAGTATTATACACTATAGACTGTACCAATGCTTTATAAAGGGGGAGTATTATGTCCCTGTCCCTCTTTTGATACATGACAATATCCTGCCGGCTTTGGAAGCAGCAGCCTGACATTGTGCTATTCTGTAGTCTGTGATCTACAAGTCACCCAGATCCTTCTCTACCAGTGACTCTGCCAGTTTAATCCCCCCTAAGACATACGATGCTGCAGGTTATTAGTATACACAGCCCCCCTCTATATACACAGCCCCCCTCTATATACACAGCCCCCCCTCTATATACACAGCCCCCCTCTATATACACAGCCCCCCCTCTATATACACAGCCCCCATCTATATACATAGCCCCCCCTCTATATACACAGCCCCCTCTATATACACAGCCCACCCTCTATATCCACAGCCCCCCTCTATATCCACAGCCCCCCCTCTATATACACAGCCCCCCCCTCTATATACACAGCCATTCCTCTGTCAAGGCTTCTACTCACCTCTTCATAAAAGCAAATTAGATTGGTGACAACTTCTATCCTTAGTAAACCCATGCTGGCTATCACTTATAATACAATTATCCCCTATGTATTCCTGTATGTAATCCCTTATAAGTCCTTCAAACAATTTACCCACAATGCACGTTAAACTTACCGGTCTATAGTTTCCTGGGGAAGACCTAGAGCCCTTTTTGAAGATTGGCACCACATTCGCCTTGCGCCAGTCCCTTGGCACAATACCAGACACCAGAGAATCTCTAAATATCATGAACAGGGGTACAGATATTACTGAACTTACCTCTCTAAGAACTCTTGGGTGTAGTCCATCCGGTCCTGGGGATTTGCTTACATTTACTTTACCTAACTTACCTTGTACCATCTCTACATTAAGCCAGTTCAGTACATTACATGATGTCAAGATAAATGGGGGTGACTGGTTCTCAAGGTCTTGAGTGTGATGGAAATGTGTTGTATGGTTCTGTCTGTGAATATGTAATGATGATAGTGGTGTTTATGAATAATTCAAGAGGGTGAGGATGGGTGTTTGTATAAACTTGAGGGTATGTATATATATATAATGAAGGAGGGTGATAGGTGTTCCTGTATAAACTGGAGAATCTGTATATAATGATCGGTGTATATGGGAGAGAGGGAAAAGTATGGGGGAGAAAAGTATCTTGATAGGTGTTTGTGAATGATTGGAGAGGGGGATGGTAAGTTTTACTGTATAAATTGGAGAATATGCATGTATATAATGAATATTTGTGATGATAGGTGTTTCTATATAAACTGCAGGATGTGTGTGTATATATTGATCGGTGTATATGGGAGAGAGAAGTATAGGGGAGAAGGAAATGATTGAAGGAGAAGGGGGATGATGAAAGAGAGATAGAGGATGGTGAAAATAAAAGAAAAGGCTCTTACTTGGATAGATAAAAGCGTAATTTATTTGTAATTTAATAATATAAAACAGGAAAAAACGCTGGGCCCTAGCGCTTATACTTTCCAATGCATATGAAACAGTTAAAATAATTCATAAGTGTAATTCATAACAAGGTCAGTAGATGAAAAGCACTAAATAGTTATACAATGTGCAATAGTAGGTAAATGAACCCGGTGCTGCGACCGCAAGGTATAACAGACCAAGTCAATTGCTCTCGGTACGGCGACCGTAGAG
The DNA here is from genome assembly GCF_029499605.1 of Hyla sarda. Classification (NCBI taxonomy): domain Eukaryota; kingdom Metazoa; phylum Chordata; class Amphibia; order Anura; family Hylidae; genus Hyla; species Hyla sarda. The sequence goes on along the minus strand of NC_079191.1, from coordinate 443,343,367 downwards.
ATGTGTGAAATAGTCAAGTAGTCCACGGTGCTGCGACCGTATGCCAGAAAGAAGAAACAAAGTCACAATGTAGCGGTACTGCGACCGTATGCCAGAAAGAAGAAACAAAGTCACAATGTAGCGGTGCTGCGACCGTATGCCAGAAAGAAGAAACAAAGTCACAATGTAGCGGTACTGCGACCGTATGCCAGAAAGAAGAAACAAAGTCACAATGTAGCGGTACTGCGACCGTATGCCGGAAAGAAGAAACAAAGTCACAATGTAGCGGTGCTGCGACCGTATGCCAGAAAGAAGAAACAAAGTCACAATGTAGCGGTGCTGCGACCGTAGTTGGTAGTACAATTCAATGGGACACAGTGTGTCAATGTTGCGAGGGTGCGTGCTGTCTCTAACAGAGTGAGGGAGCCATGGATTGGCAGTGGGCCAAAAGGAGGAAGCTCCAGCGGTTGCAAGGCTGGGTAGTGGAAAGGGGGAAGAAATATCTTGTGGTACTATGTACCTCTCACCCGGTCACTCCTATGGACTTTGTGATGTCGGTCCTCACTCTGGAAACGAAGCCGCTTGTTTGTGGCTGTCTGCGGTCACTGGTGCTCGGCTTCTCCTCGTGGCGGTGAGCGTGTTGGGCGCGTAATAGAATCCTGGCGCGCTGTGATGATCCTGTGGTTCAGCTGGTGGTGATAGTGCTTGCAATGGTGTCTACTGCCTTAAGACTAGACGCGTTTCGGACCCTCTAGGTCCGTCCTCAGTAGTCTGCTTGAACACTGCCAAATTGTGCCTTATATACAGTCCAAGTAAAAGATGGAAGGAAAACATGGTGGAAGATCCGGACCCGGGTCCAAAATGGAATAACAGGAATGGACTCGCAGTCTGGGTGGTGAAAAAAGAGGAAGGTGAATTGGGGAAATAGAGTTTGAAGAGTTAGAGGTTGTAGATGATTAGTATGTGTATATGGCAAGGTGTGGATTTGACCTAAATGTATATATATCTCCAGGTGTGTTCTTATGGAAGGTCTGGTGGAGGTAATAGGTGAAGTATATATTACATGATGAATGGTATGTTTGAGGGGACAAGAGCTGAATAATTAATGTTTGCAGGTATGGCTGGGTAAATGTAGAGGTGAAAACAGTTTTTCCATGTAAACTTATGTATAAATCAATGGATCTATAGTCATGAGTAAGAAGAATATAATGAATGGTGTGTATGGAGGGACAAGAGCTGTGTAATTAACAGGTCTGGCAGGTGTATGTGGGAATGGAAACGATTAATTGTATGATTATATATAAATCAATAGATACATAGGTATATATAAGAAAAATGGGCAAGATAACTGATTGTAAGAGTAGATATGGATAACAATTGGTGATATTCTGGGTGATCTAATAAATATGAGTAAGATCAAATTAAGTGGTGCAAGTGGGAGAAGTAGTGAAAAGATATTAAAAAGATGTTTAGGTAAAAAATTGGATAATAGAGGATATATGTAGAATGTGGAGTGCTGCTCTTATTGGAACACATGATTAATAGTAATAAATATGAAATAAAAAAATAATAAAATATAAAAAATATAAAAAAATAAAATAAAATAAAATAAAAATAATAATAATAAATATAAAAATAAAAATAAATAAACAAAAATAATAAATAATAAAAATAAAAATAAATAAATATAAATAAATAAAAATAAAAATAGTATAAAAATAAAATAAAATAAAAAAATGTAAAATGAATATAAAAATAAAAATGCTAATAATAAAAATAAATCTAAATAATAAAAAATATAAAATAGTAAAAATGGTAAAAGATGTAGTAGAAATAAGAATAAATGTAAATAATTGAATGGGTAAAATTAGTAAAATAATATAAAATATAATATACTCTGTAGCTGCGTACTGAAATTGTCTGTTTATAGGAATCCGAAAATTTCCAAGTCTGCGTTTAATCCAAAGGGCGCCAGAGTTTGCAGGTCATAGATCATTTTGCTTTCTTGTCTCGACATTTTCCTGATGTGGTCGCCTCCCCTCCAATCGTGTTTTACTTTTTTAATGGCTGCAAAGGTAAGTCCTGATGGGTTCCTGTTATGTTTATCTCTAAAATGCGTTGATAGAGAATGGTTCTCAAATCCTGTTTTTATGTTATGAACGTGTTCTTGTATTCTTTTTTTGAGGCTTCTTTTTGTGCGTCCTATGTATTGTAGTCCACATGGACATGTGATAATATATATCACAGACACGCTGTCACAGGTGAGGAACTCGGTTATCTTGTGTTCCTGTCCATTACCTTTGGATATTATTGTCTCCGTTTTCTTTGGGAAATCCGTGATCTTGCAGTTGGTGCATTTTCCACAGCGAAAAAAACCTTTGAGTTTTAGCCACGTTTCTGTTGGTTTTTGGGTTTCTCCAATCACTGGTTGTTTAGTACTGGGGGCTAGTTTCAGTCCCAAATTCGGCGCTTTCGTGTAAACTATCTTCGGTTTGTCAGTTAAAATTGAGTTTAAGGCTTTGTCCTGTTTTAGTAGTTCCCAATTGCGTTTGATAATATTTTCAATTTGTTTATGTTGGTTGTTAAAGGGTAGGATAATTTTCGGATTTTGTTCCATTGTTTTAAGTTTGGTCTTTGGTTTGAAATAGTCTTTTCTTTCTTGTTTTCTGATTTTTTCAAATGCATTTGTCAGTATTTTCTCTGGATAGTCTTTGTTCTTGAATTCTTCTGTTAGAGATCTTGCTTCCTCCTCAAAATCTTCCTCGTTGGTGCAATTTCTTTTTAAGCGTCTAAACTGGCCCTGGGGTACATTTAGGAGCCATTGGGGTAGGTGGCAGCTGTTGAAGAGGATATAGGAATTCCTCGCTGTGGGTTTTTTGTATGTTTGGCATTTTAAATTACCGTCATTGATTGAGATGAGAAGATCTAAAAATTCGACCCGTTCTGTACTGATTTGTGGGGTAAAACGGAGATTAAAATTATTGTCATTAACCCCTTAAGGACGCAGGACGTAAATGTACGTCCTGGTGAGGTGGTACTTAATGCACCAGGACGTACATTTACGTCCTAAGCATAACCGCGGGCATCGGAGCGATGCCCGTGTCATGCGCGGCTGATCCCGGCTGCTGATCGCAGCCAGGGACCCGCCGGCAATGGCCGACGCCCGCGATCTCGCGGGCGTCCGCCATTAACCCCTCAGGTGCCGGGATCAATACAGATCCCGGCATCTGCGGCAGTTCGCGATTTAAATGAACGATCGGATCGCCCGCAGCGCTGCTGCGGGGATCCGATCATTCATAACGCTGCACGGAGGTACCCTCTCCTTCCTCCATGCGGCTCCCGGCGTCTCCTGCTCTGGTCTGTGATCGAGCAGACCAGAGCAGGAGATGACCGATAATACTGATCTGTTCTATGTCCTATACATAGAACAGATCAGTATTAGCAATCATGGTATTGCTATGAATAGTCCCCTATGGGGACTATTCAAGTGTAAAAAAAAATGTTAAAAAATTTAAAAGTAAAAGTAAAAAAAAAGTGAAAAATCCCCTCCCCCAATAAAAAAGTAAAACGTCCGTTTTTTCCTATTTTACCCCCAAAAAGCGTAAAAAACATTTTTTATAGACATATTTGGTATCGCCGCGTGCATAAATGTCCGAACTATTAAAATAAAATGTTAATGATCCCGTACGGTGAACGGCGTGAACGAAAAAAAATAAAAATAGTCCAAAATTCCTACTTTTTTAATACATTTTATTAAAAAAAAATTATAAAAAATGTATTAAAAGTTTTTTATATGCAAATGTGGTATAAAAAAAAATTACAGATCATGGCGCAAAAAATGAGCCCCCATACCGCCACTTATACGGAAAAATAAAAAAGTTAGAGGTCATCAAAATAAAGGGATTATAAACGTACTAATTTGGTTAAAAAGTTTGTGATTTTTTTTAAGCGCAACAATAATATAAAAGTATGTAATAATGGGTATCATTTTAATCGTATTGACCCTCAGAATAAATACACATGTCCTTTTTACCATAAATTGTACGGCGTGAAAACAAAACCTTCCAAAATTAGCAAAATTGCGTTTTTCGTTTTAATTTCCCCACAAAAATAGTGTTTTTTGGTTGCGCCATACATTTTATGATATAATGAGTGATGTCATTACAAAGGAAAACTGGTCGTGCAAAAAACAAGCCCTCATACTAGTCTGTGGATGAAAATATAAAAGAGTTATGATTTTTAGAAGGCGAGGAGGAAAAAATGAAAACGTAAAAATTAAATTGTCTGAGTCCTTAAGGCCAAAATGGGCTGAGTCCTTAAGGGGTTAAGAGAATCTAAAAATGTATCCAATTGGGGTCTTGAACCTCTCCAAATCATTATAATGTCGTCAATGTATCGCTTCCATAGGACCAGATCTGCGCCAAGCTTGGGGATAATAACCTGTTGTTCCCAATATCCCATGAACAAATTAGCATAACTCGGCGCAAATCTGGTCCCCATGGCTGTTCCGACCTTCTGGCGATAAAATTGTTGATTAAAAAAGAAATAATTATGTGTTAAAATATATTTGATACTTTCTGTTAAAAAGCCGATTTGGGTGGGAAAAAGTTCTTCTGCTTGGGTTAAAAAATAGTGCGATGCTTCTATCCCTTGTTCATGATTAATACAGGTATAGAGTGAACTTACATCTAGGGTTCCGATTATCCAGTCTTCATGCCACTCTAGTTTTTCCAATGTGGTTATGGTGTCTGTTGTATCCCGTAGATAGGATGGTATTCGTTTCACATAAGGTTGTAAGTAATGGTCTACATATTTGGATAGATTGGACGTGATAGACTGTATACCTGATACTATGGGGCGTCCAGGTGGGTCTGTTGGATGTTTGTGGACTTTTGGGAGGCAATAAAATATTGGGAGTCTTTTTTCTGTTCCTAAGATAAAATCCAATTCAGTTTTGTTTAAAATTTTTTCTAGTAGCGCTGCTTCACACAGGGATTCCAGTTCCTTTATGTACTGTGTTGTGGGGTCTTCTAATAGGAGTTCATATGTTTCTGAGTCTGATAGTTGTCTATTACATTCTTTCACATATTTGTCGGTATCTAAGATCACGATGGCTCCTCCCTTATCAGCTGGTCTGATGGTGATTTGATGGTTATCTTGTAATTCTTTTATTGCCTGAATCTCCTTTTTTGTTAAATTGTTAGTTAGTTTGTTTACAGGTTTTAAATTCCGTATCTCTTTCTCCACGCAGTATCTGAAGGCGTTGATTTCTCCTCCTACTTCTTGTGTTCGGTAAAACGTAGACCTTTTCTTTAAATTAGAATGTACATAATGTTCTGCTGGGAGATCCCTTCTTTCAAGTGGTTTTTTCAGGAAATATTTTTTAAGACTCAAGTTCCTAATGAATTTTTCAATGCCGACATAAACATCAAATTTACTCATTTCTTTAGTTGAGGCGTATTTCAGGCCTTTGTCCAATAGTTTCTGTTGGTGTGGTGTCAAAATGGTTTTGCTCAAGTTGATGATCGCTGTCTCTAGCTGGATTTTCCCATCTTTTTCTTTCGGTTCGGGGTTCTCTCTTGATCCGAAATTTCTGTTTCTATGTCTAATTCTCTTTTTCTGCAGTTTTTTTCTCCTCCCAGGTGCTGATTGGATTTTTCTTGTATTTTCTTCGGCTGCATGTATGCTATCATGCTTGTCGTTCTTACTGGTTGGTGGTGTATCTGTGCTATCGTAATTGTCTCCTTCTTTTTCGTGATATTCTCTGTTGGTTGGTTTGGTTCTTGTGTTGGTATCCTCTCCTCCTCTTGTGGGTCTGGGTTTCTGTGCCTCTGGTCTCTTATTGCTTGTTCCCGTGGGTGGCTGTGTGATTGCTGAGTCTGGTGTTTGTTTCTCTGCGTTTCTTGATATGACTTCTGAGGATGGTTCCGGTATTGTGGTCTGTATCCTAAAAAATCATTCTGGGGGTAATAGACCATTACTTACAACCTTATGTGAAACGAATACCATCCTATCTACGGGATACAACAGACACCATAACCACATTGGAAAAACTAGAGTGGCATGAAGACTGGATAATCGGAACCCTAGATGTAAGTTCACTCTATACCTGTATTAATCATGAACAAGGGATAGAAGCATCGCACTATTTTTTAACCCAAGCAGAAGAACTTTTTCCCACCCAAATCGGCTTTTTAACAGAAAGTATCAAATATATTTTAACACATAATTATTTCTTTTTTAATCAACAATTTTATCGCCAGAAGGTCGGAACAGCCATGGGGACCAGATTTGCGCCGAGTTATGCTAATTTGTTCATGGGATATTGGGAACAACAGGTTATTATCCCCAAGCTTGGCGCAGATCTGGTCCTATGGAAGCGATACATTGACGACATTATAATGATTTGGAGAGGTTCAAGACCCCAATTGGATACATTTTTAGATTCTCTTAATGACAATAATTTTAATCTCCGTTTTACCCCACAAATCAGTACAGAACGGGTCGAATTTTTAGATCTTCTCATCTCAATCAATGACGGTAATTTAAAATGCCAAACATACAAAAAACCCACAGCGAGGAATTCCTATATCCTCTTCAACAGCTGCCACCTACCCCAATGGCTCCTAAATGTACCCCAGGGCCAGTTTAGACGCTTAAAAAGAAATTGCACCAACGAGGAAGATTTTGAGGAGGAAGCAAGATCTCTAACAGAAGAATTCAAGAACAAAGACTATCCAGAGAAAATACTGACAAATGCATTTGAAAAAATCAGAAAACAAGAAAGAAAAGACTATTTCAAACCAAAGACCAAACTTAAAACAATGGAACAAAATCCGAAAATTATCCTACCCTTTAACAACCAACATAAACAAATTGAAAATATTATCAAACGCAATTGGGAACTACTAAAACAGGACAAAGCCTTAAACTCAATTTTAACTGACAAACCGAAGATAGTTTACACGAAAGCGCCGAATTTGGGACTGAAACTAGCCCCCAGTACTAAACAACCAGTGATTGGAGAAACCCAAAAACCAACAGAAACGTGGCTAAAACTCAAAGGTTTTTTTCGCTGTGGAAAATGCACCAACTGCAAGATCACGGATTTCCCAAAGAAAACGGAGACAATAATATCCAAAGGTAATGGACAGGAACACAAGATAACCGAGTTCCTCACCTGTGACAGCGTGTCTGTGATATATATTATCACATGTCCATGTGGACTACAATACATAGGACGCACAAAAAGAAGCCTCAAAAAAAGAATACAAGAACACGTTCATAACATAAAAACAGGATTTGAGAACCATTCTCTATCAACGCATTTTAGAGATAAACATAACAGGAACCCATCAGGACTTACCTTTGCAGCCATTAAAAAAGTAAAACACGATTGGAGGGGAGGCGACCACATCAGGAAAATGTCGAGACAAGAAAGCAAAATGATCTATGACCTGCAAACTCTGGCGCCCTTTGGATTAAACGCAGACTTGGAAATTTTCGGATTCCTATAAACAGACAATTTCAGTACGCAGCTACAGAGTATATTATATTTTATATTATTTTACTAATTTTACCCATTCAATTATTTACATTTATTCTTATTTCTACTACATCTTTTACCATTTTTACTATTTTATATTTTTTATTATTTAGATTTATTTTTATTATTAGCATTTTTATTTTTATATTCATTTTACATTTTTTTATTTTATTTTATTTTTATACTATTTTTATTTTTATTTATTTATATTTATTTATTTTTATTTTTATTATTTATTATTTTTGTTTATTTATTTTTATATTTATTATTATTATTTTTATTTTATTTTATTTTATTTTTTTATATTTTTTATATTTTATTATTTTTTTATTTCATATTTATTACTATTAATCATGTGTTCCAATAAGAGCAGCACTCCACATTCTACATATATCCTCTATTATCCAATTTTTTACCTAAACATCTTTTTAATATCTTTTCACTACTTCTCCCACTTGCACCACTTAATTTGATCTTACTCATATTTATTAGATCACCCAGAATATCACCAATTGTTATCCATATCTACTCTTACAATCAGTTATCTTGCCCATTTTTCTTATATATACCTATGTATCTATTGATTTATATATAATCATACAATTAATCGTTTCCATTCCCACATACACCTGCCAGACCTGTTAATTACACAGCTCTTGTCCCTCCATACACACCATTCATTATATTCTTCTTACTCATGACTATAGATCCATTGATTTATACATAAGTTTACATGGAAAAACTGTTTTCACCTCTACATTTACCCAGCCATACCTGCAAACATTAATTATTCAGCTCTTGTCCCCTCAAACATACCATTCATCATGTAATATATACTTCACCTATTACCTCCACCAGACCTTCCATAAGAACACACCTGGAGATATATATACATTTAGGTCAAATCCACACCTTGCCATATACACATACTAATCATCTACAACCTCTAACTCTTCAAACTCTATTTCCCCAATTCACCTTCCTCTTTTTTCACCACCCGGACTGCGAGTCCATTCCTGTTATTCCATTTTGGACCCGGGTCCGGATCTTCCACCATGTTTTCCTTCCATCTTTTACTTGGACTGTATATAAGGCACAATTTGGCAGTGTTCAAGCAGACTACTGAGGACGGACCTAGAGGGTCCGAAACGCGTCTAGTCTTAAGGCAGTAGACACCATTGCAAGCACTATCACCACCAGCTGAACCACAGGATCATCACAGCGCGCCAGGATTCTATTACGCGCCCAACACGCTCACCGCCACGAGGAGAAGCCGAGCACCAGTGACCGCAGACAGCCACAAACAAGCGGCTTCGTTTCCAGAGTGAGGACCGACATCACAAAGTCCATAGGAGTGACCGGGTGAGAGGTACATAGTACCACAAGATATTTCTTCCCCCTTTCCACTACCCAGCCTTGCAACCGCTGGAGCTTCCTCCTTTTGGCCCACTGCCAATCCATGGCTCCCTCACTCTGTTAGAGACAGCACGCACCCTCGCAACATTGACACACTGTGTCCCATTGAATTGTACTACCAACTACGGTCGCAGCACCGCTACATTGTGACTTTGTTTCTTCTTTCTGGCATACGGTCGCAGCACCGCTACATTGTGACTTTGTTTCTTCTTTCTGGCATACGGTCGCAGTACCGCTACATTGTGACTTTGTTTCTTCTTTCTGGCATACGGTCGCAGCACCGTGGACTACTTGACTATTTCACACATCTCTACGGTCGCCGTACCGAGAGCAATTGACTTGGTCTGTTATACCTTGCGGTCGCAGCACCGGGTTCATTTACCTACTATTGCACATTGTATAACTATTTAGTGCTTTTCATCTACTGACCTTGTTATGAATTACACTTATGAATTATTTTAACTGTTTCATATGCATTGGAAAGTATAAGCGCTAGGGCCCAGCGTTTTTTCCTGTTTTATATTATTAAATTACAAATAAATTACGCTTTTATCTATCAAAGTAAGAGCCTTTTCTTTTATTTTCACCATCCTCTATCTCTCTTTCATCATCCCCCTTCTCCTTCAATCATTTCCTTCTCCCCTATACTTCTCTCTCCCATATACACCGATCAATATATACACACACATCCTGCAGTTTATATAGAAACACCTATCATCACAAATATTCATTATATACATGCATATTCTCCAATTTATACAGTAAAACTTACCATCCCCCTCTCCAATCATTCACAAACACCTATCAAGATACTTTTCTCCCCCATACTTTTCCCTCTCTCCCATATACACCGATCATTATATACAGATTCTCCAGTTTATACAGGAACACCTATCACCCTCCTTCATTATATATATATACATACCCTCAAGTTTATACAAACACCCATCCTCACCCTCTTGAATTATTCATAAACACCACTATCATCATTACATATTCACAGACAGAACCATACAACACATTTCCATCACACTCAAGACCTTGAGAACCAGTCACCCCCATTTATCTTGACGAATTTTCTGCTTAATCAGGGTATACAGGAGATTATACCCAGACTGAAGTTCTCGGTCACCACACCAGATTGAGTACATCTCACACTTCCTTAATCGTTTTCAATACATTACATGATGTGTTACCAGCACTGACCTGTACATGATGTGTTACCAGCACTGACCTGGCCAATGTCAGCTCCTTTTTCCATAGTGTATACAGAACTAAAGAACCCATTCAGTAGCTCCGCCTTCTCTTGATCGCCTGTGACAACCCCCCCATTATCATTATTAAGGGGTCCTACATGCTCTGTCCTTGGTTTTTTTGTATTTATATATCTAAAAAAATATTTAGGATTAGTTTTGCTTTCTTTGGCCACCTGTCTCTCATTTTGAATTTTTGCTGTTTTTATGACATTTTTACAGATTTTATTAAGCTCTTTGTACTGTTCAAATGTTATCGCTGACCCATCAGATTTGTATTTTTTGAAGGCTATTTTTTTGTTGTTTATAGCTCTTTTAACCTCATTTGTCAGCCATGTAGGATTTAGTTTTAATCATTTATATTTGTTCCCCTTTGGTATATATTTAGCTGTATAGTTATTTAGAGTTGATTTAAAGATGTCCCATTTATCTTCTGTATCAGTATTTGAGAACCCCTCCCCCCAGTCTATGTCCTGTAGTGCAGCCCTCAGCCCAGGAAGTAATACTCACGTGTCCCCGCCGCTCCGGACCCGTCACCGCTGCCCTGGATGTCACTCCATCGCTGTCGCCGTGTCCCCGTCACTCCGGAACGTCTCTGCTGCCAGCCGGGTACGACGCACGTACGCGACGACGTGATGACGAGGAAGGAGAGCGCCGGCCATACAGGGGATCCCTGAACGGAGAAGACACCGAGGAGGCAGGTAAGGTCCCTCCCGGTGTCCTGTAAGCACTAACCTGGCTATTCAGTCGGGCTGTTCGGGACCGCCGCGGTGAAATCGCTGAACAGCCGGGTTAGTGTCACTTTCCCTTCAGACGCGGTGGTCAGCTTTGATCGCCGCGTCTAAAGGGTTAATACAGGGCATCACCGCGATCGGTGATGTCTTGTATTAGCCGCGGGTCCCGGCCGTTGATGGCCGCAGGGACCGCCGTGATAGGGGTGTATTCACCGTATAAGACGCACCGACTTTTCCCCCCCAAAATACGGTATTTCATACGTAGAAAGATTGCAATCCTGTACAGCTTCTTTCACACTACAAAATTCTCAGTTTTTAAACATCCGTATGAAGTTCTGTCTGGAAATCAGCAGAAAACGGCAGAAAACAAAATCCTAAACGTCCGTTACAAAATCCCATTATAGTCTATGAGATTTTCTAATATCCGTTTGAATCCGTTATTGATTACGGAGGTTATTTTGTGACGCAAGAAAATAGTTCATGAACGATGTGTCGGGATGGCTGCTGAATGATTTCTGCAGGCATCCCGGTCCGGTCCCCAACCGGCTAGCGGCGGGGACGGAATTCCCACGGGCTTATGCATACGCCCTACGTCCTTAAAGGGGTACTCCGCTCCTAGACATCTTATCCCCTATCCAAAGGATAGGGGATAAGATGTCAGATCGCCGCGGTACCGCTGCTGAGGACCCCGGGGATCCCCGCTGCGGCACCGCACTATCATTACAGCACAGAGCGAATTCGCTCTGCACGTAATGACGGGATGGAGCATCGTTACGTCACGGCTCCGCCCCTTGTGACATCACTGCCCGCCCCTTTTAATACAAGTCTATGGGAGGGGGCGTGGCGGTTGTCACGCCCCCTGCCATAGACTTGCATTAAGGGGACGGGCCGTGATGTCACGAGGGGCGGGGCCATGACGCCACGCTGCTCCGTCCCCTGTATCACCCGTCATTACGTGCAGAGCGAACTCGCGCTGTGCTGTAATGATAGTGCGGTGCCGCAGCGGGGATCCCCGGGGTCCCCAGCAGCGGGACCGTGGCGATCTGACATCTTATCCCCTATCCTAATACCCCTAGGCAACTCAGCAACTTTCCCTCTGGACGGGTTTTAATAAATCTCCCCCCTATATCTCTATCTTTCTCCACCTTGTCTCCAGATCCCCCCAATCTAGGACGTGCTTGAGGACTGTACCTTCTTGTTCTATAATTCATTTATACTTTTTTGGGCACTTTGGGTTTTCAGTGCTTCAGTTAAAGGGGTACTCCACTGGATTTTTTATTTTAATCAACTGGTGCCAGAAAGTTAAACAGATTTGTAAATTGCTTCTATTAAAAAATCTTAATCCTTCCAGTACTTATCAGCTGCTGTTATGATTCATAGGAAATTCTTTACTTTTTGAATTTCCTTTCTGCCTGACCACAATAGTCTCTGCTGACATCACAAGCACAGTGCTCTCTGCTGACACCTCTGTCCATTTTAGGAACTGTCCAGAGAAGGAGAGGTTTGCTATGGAGATTTTGTCCTACTCTGGACAGTTCCTAAAATGGACAGAGGTGTCAGCAGAGAGCACTGTGGTCAGGCAGAAAGGAAATTCAAAAAGTAAAGAACTTCCTGTGAATCATAACAGCAGCTGATAAGTACTGGAAGGATAAAGATTTTTAAATAGAAGTAATATACAAATCTGTTTAACTTTCTGGCACCAGTTGATAAAAAAAAAAGTTTTCCAGTGGAGTACCCCTTTAACCTTAGTTTCTCTCCTATCTTAACCCTTTGTTGAGCTGCACACCCCTTGCTTCTGTCTATACTGAGATCTCACCTGTGTAGCTGGCTATTTAAACCTGCAGTGTGCTTCTAGTCCTTGCCAGTGAAAGAATTTGTTTAGTAACCAGCAATCTTATAGGGGGAGATTTATCAAGCTATTTAGAGCCTTATTTTTTTCATACAAAAGTCGCACAAAAAGTCGCACATGCGCCTTAGCACTTTTTTGTGTTACTTTTGGGAGTAAGCAAAAAGTTACAAACAGCCTTACCTAAGCAAATGTCAGTTTTCACTGTGCAGTGGTCAGGTATTTATGATGTGACAAAGTCACACGTAGGCAAAAAAAAAGTCGCAAGTCTGCTACAGGTCTGGCCTAGAGTACAAATTTAAAATGTTGCAAAAAAAAGTCTCACAAAAGTCTCAGCTGTGACTTTTTTTTTTTTTGCTTATGTGCTCCAAATGTACCAACCCCCTGTGAGAGTATGATAAATATGTAGCACATAAGCAAAACTAAAGCAAAATAAAAATGACTTCAGAATTCTCTTACCAAAGCAAACAATGTCCCCCATAGTGTTTCTGACTTCGGGTTTTGATCTTTGGCTCGGCTTTTTGACTGCTCTCCTGCTTAGTGTTCCTGTACTTCCTGGTACTTACTGGTATTTCCTGGTATGGACCTCGGCTAGACTGACATTGATTTGACTGTGTGTGTGTCTTAGTGTATCTCTGTTAATTTGTGTGTCTCCAGCTGTTTACCGACTCCTACTGTTTTTTGTATTTTATTATTTTGACAACGCTGTCCCAGCACTTAGCAGGGAGGGTTTGTCATCGTGGTTGTCAATCCGTCACTTAGAGCGAATAGGCAATAGGTAGGGACAGTGGCTGTGGGTGAGTTAGGGCTTCACTGTTCCCTGCCCATATGGGACAGTTCCCTTCTTGAGCTTCGCTATGTTTCTAACCTAGGAGTCAGTTTGATCTGTGTTCAGACCTGTTGGTTTTGTGCGTTTTTGTATCTGTTCTTGTTATCCAGTATTTGCCTAGTATTGATCTATGTAGTGTCTGACTTCAGTTTGCCTCTTCATCCCCTACATTCCTGGTCTAGTCTCACCGTTATTTTTCCAGTTATCTTGTCTTTTTCATATGATCATATCTGCTGTTTAACCTGTTAAGGATGAAGGGTGTAGAGGTACACCCTTTCGTCCTATTACTTAAGAACCAAGGGCGTACCTGTACACCCTCAAAGAGTCCTTAAAGTGGTACTCCGCTGGACAACTATTTTTTTTAATCAACTATTGCCAGAAAGTTAAACAGATTAGTGAATTACTTCTATTTAAAAATATTAATCCGTCCAGTACTTATAAGCTTCTGTATACTACAAAGGAAGTGCTTTTCTTTTTTTAATTTCCTTTCTGTCTGACCACAGTGCTCTCTGCTGACACCTCTGTCTATTTAAGGAACTGTCCAGAGTAGTAGCAAACAGTTCCTGACATGAACAGAGGTGTCAGCAGAGAGCACTGTGGTCAGACTGGAAAGAACTACACAACTTACTGTGGAGCATACAGCAGCTGATAAGTATTGAAAGGAATACTATTTTTAAATAGAAATAATTCACAAATCTGTTTAACTTTCTGGCACCAGTTGATTTTAACAAAAATGTTTTCCAGTGGAGTACCCCTTTAAGCAGCTTTGAAGCGGGCACAGGAGCTGCATTTGCTTCAGAATAGTGAGTGTAGGCAGTAGTCAGACACTCACTGTTCTGAACAGTGAGTGTTGGTCATTAACCCTTTAGACACCATGATCAATGCCGATCATGGCGTCTAAAGTAAAACTAAAAATCTCCGGTAACTCAGAGGAGCTCACAGAGCCCCCGCAATGTAACTATGGGGGTTCCATGAGCTAAATCTGCCTCCTGCTGCCGATCACAGATTCACTGGTATAGCCTGGCAAAGCTTTATACAGTAAATGCTATCTAATGATTGCATATCAAAGTCCCCTAAAAAAATAAAAAAGTTTCTAAAATTATATGAAAACCCCTCCCCTAATAAAATATTAAATCCCCCTTGAAAAAAAATAAATAAAAAAGTTAACATATTTGGTATTGCTGCGTGCGTAAATGTCCAAACTGTTAAAATATAATGTTTATGATCCTGCACGCTAAATGGCGTAAACATAAAAAAATAGAAAACACCAAAATACTGATTTTTAATCACATCATACATCAGAAAAAAAATTATAAAAAGCGATCAAAAAGTCACATCAAAGCTAAAAGAGTACCAATGAAAACTACAGACCACAGCGTAAAAAATGAGCCCTCATACATCCCTGTATACGGAAAAATAAAAAAGTTATAGGGGTCAGAATAGGACAATTTCATACATATGAATTTTGTTAAAACAAAGTTTGCATTTTTTTAATTAAAGTAGTACAATAATAGAAGAACTATAGACATTTTGTATCATTTTAATCGCATTGACCTACTAAATAAAGATAATGCATAATTTTTACTATTAAGTGCACTGCGTAAAAACCAACACCCCCCCCCCAAAAGTTGCAAAAATGCAGTTATCTTAAAAATTCCAGCCCGAAGATATAAATGTTTTGGGTGCATGGTGCATCTTATGACAAAATGAAAGATGTCATTACAAAGAACAATTGGTCTCACAAAAATACAAGCCTAATATAGGTTTACAGATTTATAAAGGAGAGGAGGTAAAAGCAAAAATGCTAAAACGAAAATTGCACAGGTCCTTTAGGTCAAAATGGGCTTCATCCTTAAGGCATTTAAGGGGCACTCCGGTGGAATTTTTAAAAATCTAATCAACAGGTGCCAGAAAGTTAAACAGATTAGTAAATTACTTCTATATAAAAATCTTAATCCTTCCAGTACTTTTCAGCTGCTGTATGCTCCACAGGAAGTTGTGTAGTCTTTCCACTAGGATCACATTGTGCTCTGCTGACACCTCTGTCCATGTCAGGAACTGTCCAGAGCAGGAGAGGTTTGCTATGGGGATTTACTTCTTGTTTGGACAGTTCCTGACATGGACAGAGGTATCAGCAGAGAGCACTGTGGTCAGACTGGAAAGGACTACACAACTTTCTCTGGAGCATTCAGCAGCTAATAAGTACTGAAAGGGTTAACATTTTTATTTAGAAGTAAATTACAAATCTGTTTGACTTTTTGGCACCAGTTGATTTAAAAAACAAATATTTCCACTGGAGTACCCCCTTAATCTCGTTTTGGTTCTTGGGCTGTTGTTTATTCGCTATATACCTGCTGCTGTTACTCTGATATCTGATTGTTACTACTTTCCATTCCTGCCCTTATTTAGGAGTCTGGGTATTATAGCTTGTTACCTTTCATATCCAGACTTGTTTGCCCGACCTCGTGCAGTTCCTGTTTATTGTTTTGACCACGATGCCCCTGCACTACATTTAGCGTCTGGACCGTCTCCAATTTATGGAGCCACTATTTAGGGTACGTTATGGAGCAACTATTTAGGGCACGTTATGGAGCCACTATTTAGGGTACATTATGGAGCCACTTTTTTGGGTATGTTATGGAGCCACTATTTAAGGGTACATTATGGAGCCACTATTTAGGGTTCGTTATGGAGCCACTATTTAGGGTACGTTATGGAGCCACTATTTAGGGTATGTTATGGAGCCACTTTTTTGGGTACGTTATGGAGCCACTATTTAGGGCATGTTATGGAGCCACTATTTAGAATACGTTATGGAGCCACTATTTAGGGTACGTTATGGAGCCACTATTTAGGGTACGTTATGGAGCCACTTTTTTGGGTACGTTATGGAGCCACTATTTAGGGTACGTTATGGAGCCACTATTTAGGGTTCGTTATGGAGCCACTATTTAGGGTACGTTATGGAGCCACTATTTAGGGTACGTTATGGAGCCACTATTTAGAGTACATTATGGAGCCACTTTTTTGGGTACGTTATGGAGCCACTATTTAGGGTACGTTATGGAGCCACTATTTAGGGTACGTTATGGAGCCACTATTTAGAGTACATTATGGAGCCACTTTTTTGGGTACGTTATGGAGCCACTATTTAGGGTACGTTATGGAGCCACTATTTTGGGTGGCTATGCAAGTAGGCAAGCAAAGGGTTTCTGGGTGAGAGCTCAGGGCTCACTTCTTTCCTGCCCTATGTGATGCTATTATGACAGAGGGGGGCTAATTTAGAATGATTAAAGGGGTACTCCAGTGCTCCAGCATCACACCACGCCCCCTCCCATAGACATTAATGGAGGGACCATGGTGTAACATCACAAGGAGGCGTGGCCATGACATCACGCCACTGCTGCATCAACCCGGCATTTGTTTAGATCGCTGGGTGCTGCGGAAGGGGGGGGGGGCCAGCAGCGGTATCCCCGCGATCAGACATTTTATCCCCTATCCCTCAGATAGAGGATACGATGTCTAGCGGTGGAGTATCCCTTTAAGTTCATACAACCTATAAGGGATTTCTGTCTTAAAGAAGTAGTCTAGTAAAAAATGACTTACCCCTCCTGCACGGGGCCCCGGCAGTTTGCCGGAAGCGGCTGTCCGACCCCTGGAGGAAGCGGCATCGGCACATTCCCTCCATGTATCTATATTGGGTACATGGAGGGGGCGTGTCGGCCGGCGCTCTGTGCGGGGGTCGGCACTCCCCCTTCCAGCCGACTGCCAGGGCCCCATTCAGGAGATCACGGGGGGGGGGGGGGGGGGGTCCTAGAGCTTGGACCACCCGCGATCTATACCTTATCCCCTATCCAAAGGATATTTCACCATAAAACTCCTTTAATAGAGAAGGGTCTCCCATTTAGGACCCTCCCCTCTTGACCAGAGAAGAGATCTGTGGTAAAGAGCGTCTCTCTGTCTGGAGGACCCGTCCTGTGCTGCAATACACAGACATCCCATTGATGTGAATGGACAGTGTGTAATAATTTACTTCTCCTGTGGTGGCGCTGCAGGAAAATGAACACCAGGAATCTCCACAGATCAGGATCCTGGCAGGAGGAGATTGTGTCTGCAGCTTATTGTCCAGGAAGTAGAGATTGTCAAAAGTGGAGAGCCCCTTTAATCTTGGTTCTGTTAAGGTAAAGAGTGGATGGTATTGGTGCTGTACTCTCTCATCATAAGGGGAAATACACTTCTTATCCGGACCAAAAACCGTGGAATAGGTCCGGTCAGGCAAAAATGAGACAACTGGATTCAGCGTGTGACT
Organism: Hyla sarda; assembly: GCF_029499605.1. Taxonomy (NCBI): domain Eukaryota; kingdom Metazoa; phylum Chordata; class Amphibia; order Anura; family Hylidae; genus Hyla; species Hyla sarda. The sequence continues at coordinate 443,325,455 of NC_079191.1, read as the reverse complement.
TCGGTCAGCTCATTGAAATGAATGGGGTTCGGGCCGGATCCGGCTGGGATACGGGAGCGGACGGTTTTTGCCCCTCCCAACCGTATCCAGCACCCGTACACTACAAACATAGTGTGAACCGGCCCTAACAAGAAAATGATTATTCTCCATAATGAAGATCGGCTGTTGTTACCGTCATCAGGTGATGGTTCCTCCTGATCCATTCTAAAGCCTAAGATAATTTTTTTTCCAACAGAGTGTCTCCAGCTGTTGCAAAACTACAACTTCCAGCATGTCCTGACAGCCAATGGCTACATCTGGATGCACCCTGGTTGGGAAACACGGCTCCCAGGGCAGATTGTGCTGTTTCTTTCTTATACTTTCTCTATTTTCCTAGTTCTTCTACATTTGCTCATTTTCTTTTTGTTCTTCTTTCCCATTATCTTCTTCTTCTTCTTGTCTCATACCTTCCTGTTCTTCCTGTTCTTCCTGTTCTTCCTGTTCTTCCGGTCCTCACTGTTTTAATGACCTTTATTCTCTTCCTCTTTGTCTTCCACACTTCTTATCACTTTTCTTTTTCACATTCTTCCTCATCTGTTTTCTTCTTTGAGCTCATCACCTTCTGATTCTTGTCATTTACATCTTCTTCAGTTTCTTTCCTACATTGTCTTTTCTTTCGTCATGTCCTTCATCTTCTCCTCCATCTTCTTTAATATTCATCTTCTCCATCTTTTTTTCTCTATCATTTTCATCATCATCTTCATCTTCTCCTCCTTTATTTTTCTTTACCATCCCCCTCTCTTTTTTTCCGCTATAATTCCCATCATCATCTTTACTTTTTCTTGACTTTCCCCTTTTGATGTCCATCATCTTCTTCTTCTCTATCTTCTTTAAACTTCATCATCATCATCATCATCATCATCATCTTCTTATTGTCCTTCATCTTCTTCTCCTTCTCCTTTTTCTTCTTCGGTTCTGACACCTTCACCTTCTCCTCCTTCTTCTTGTCCTTCATCTCCTCCTTCTTCTTGTCCTTCATCTTCTCCTCCTTCTTGTCCTTCATCTTCTCCTCCTTCTTCTTGTCCTTCATCTTCTCCTCCTTCTTCTTGTCCTTCATCTTCTCCTCCTTCTTCTTGTCCTTCATCTTCTCCTCCTTCTTCTTGTCCTTCATCTTCTCCTCCTTCTTCTTGTCCTTCATCTTCTCCTCCTTCTTCTTGTCCTTCACCTTCTCCTTCTTCTTCTTGTCCTTCATCTTCTCCTCCTTCTTCTTGTCCTTCATCTTCTCCTCCTTCTTGTCCTTCACCTTCTCCTCCTTCTTCTTGTCCTTCATCTTCTCCTCCTTCTTGTCCTTCATCTTCCCCTCCTTCTTCTCCTTCTCCTCCTTCTTCTTGTCCTTCATCTTCTCCTCCTTCTTCTCCTTCACCTTCTCCTCCTTCTTCTTGTCCTTCATCTTCTCCTTCTTCTTCAAGTTCTGACACCTTCATCTTCTCCTCCTCTTTCTTTTTTTTTTGTCCTTCATCTTCTCCTCCTTCTTCTCCTTCACCTTCTCCTCCTTCTTCTTGTCCTTCATCTTCTCCTTCTTCTTCAGGTTCTGACACCTTCATCTTCTCCTCCTTCTTCTTGTCCTTCATCTTCTCCTCCTTCTTCTCCTTCTCCTCCTTCTTCTTGTCATTCATCTTCTCCTCCTTCTTCTTGTCCTTCATCTTCTCCTCCTTCTTCTTGTCCTTCATCTTCTCCTCCTTCTTCTCCTTCTCCTCCTCCTTCTTGTCCTTCATCTTCTCCTCCTTCTTCTCCTTCACCTTCTCCTCCTTCTTCTTCTCCTTCACCTTCATCTCCTCCTTCTTCTCCTTCACCTTCTCCTCCTTCTTCTTGTCCTTCATCTCCTCCTTCTTGTCCTTCATCTTCTCCTTCTTCTCCTTCACCTTCTCCTCCTTCTTCTTGTCCTTCATCTCCTCCTTCTTGTCCTTCATCTCCTCCTTCTTCTCCTTCACATTCTCCTCCTTCTTCTTGTCCTTCATCTCCTCCTTCTTGTCCTTCATCTCCTCCTTCTTCTCCTTCACCTTCTCCTCCTTCTTCTTGTCCTTCATCTTCTCCTCCTTCTTGTCCTTCTTCTCCTCCTTCTTGTCCTTCTTCTCCTCCTTCTTCTCCTTCACCTTCTCCTCCTTCTTCTTGTCCTTCATCTTCTCCTCCTTCTTCTCCTTCACCTTCTCCTCCTTCTTCTTGTCCTTCATCTTCTCCTCCTTCTTGTCCTTCTTCTCCTCCTTCTTGTCCTTCATCTTCTCCTCCTTCTTCTCCTTCACCTTCTCCTCCTTCTTCTTGTCCTTCATCTTCTCCTCCTTCTTGTCCTTCATCTTCTCCTTTTTCTTCAGGTTCTGACACCTTCATCTTCTCCTCCTTTCTTTTTTTTTGTCCTTCATCTTCTCCTCCTCTTTCTTATTGTCCTTCATATTCTTCTTCTACTAACTATCCTAGTTATTGCTTCCCTTGTCTTTCTCCTCTTCTCTTTCTTTATCTTTCATGCCCTACATTTCCTTTTTCTCTCCTATTAATTATTCTTCATATTTACTCTTCTGTTTCCAAGTGTCTTTCTTTCATCTTCCATTCCATTCATCTTCTTCCTCCTCTCTTTCTTTATAGACAGATGAACATTAGATTGCACACTGCTGGTGCAATATTGCAGAATATAGTGTGCACACATGCAAGAAATGGCACTTTTGCATCTTGAGGAATGAAAATTTAGACGGAGGCTGCTTAGACTCCACTCCTGAGCATGGCCTAAAGTCAGTCAGTTTGGTAGCACAGCGGGCCTGCATTTTTTGGCTTGTTATACAGATACATCAAAATAAATCAAAAGAAAATCGTTGTAAAAGTCTAATTCACACCCTTATATTGCAAAAATTAATAAAAAAAAATAGATTTCTGGAGCTAAGATAAAGCTATACTTACCTCTGTCTGGTCCCCCACGGGTCCTGCTGCAGCTCCTTTTTGGTTATCTCTGGTTCTGTCTTCCTCCTGCCTTCTCAGAAGCAGAAAGAAATCAATAGTCCAATCAATAATCAGCGGAGGGCCAGAAGGAGCCAAACAGGAGCTGCAGCAGGTCCTGTGGGAGACCTGAGGAAGGGAACTATAGTCTATAGTTTTTCCCCCTTTATTCTGCAACCCCCAACCCCCATTTTTTTAATGCCGGAGTACCCCTTTTTATTTCCTTTGTTTGGCTGATTTCTTAGTCTTTACTGTTCCAGGTATTGAAGATGGACCTGACCTCTCGCGCAGGTTGTGGTGCGACTACATAGATGACGTATTTTCTCTTTCTAAAAGTCATTAATTAATCTTTGTTATCTGCATTGAGAAACAAATCAATGGACACAATGTAATCTAATCTGTATCTACATCTCCTCATTAAAGACATATTATCTAATAACAAATAGAACAATCACACGGGTGGTGGAGGACGATCTGGACATTATGTACATTGTGCCATAAACTCTTTGTATCATAGATCTCACTCCTGCGCGGCTTTATAAACCATTGATCGTATTTTATGTCTTTATGTACGGTAGAATTCTTATTAGGTATAAATTGCACGTACAGTTTTCAATGCAGATTTGGAGCCACAGTCAGAAGTAAAAATATAAAGAAAAGATGGAGACTTCTCAGCAACTTTGCAACCAATCCTGGGTTCACACAGGAATATAGTGCCGGTGACTCTGTTACTAACACTTCTTACCGGGTGAAAATTGGTGCAGCCTTCAGGAGATATTCATCTTGTTGGTAATATCATCTTATGTGCAACGCTTTCTCCTGCCCCCTCCTGCGCCCCCTTCACAGACATGCTGAGGAAGAAGGGATGACTATTTATAGTGGGGTAGGGTTACCTGCAGAAGGGGCGGGGGTGCGATGGCCGTCACATCCCCCCCCCCCATAGACATGAATGGAGGGGTGTGGCGTGACATCATGAGGTGGGCGTGGTATGACATCACGTCTCTGTCTTGGAAGCAGTGTGCGGCACAGAATGCCGGGAGCTGCATGGAGATCCCGGGGGGTCCCCACAGCAGGACCCATGCAATCAGATAACTTATCCCCTATTCTTTGGAAAGGGGATAAGATGTCTAAAGGTCGGAATACCCCTTTAAGCAGCATTTACACTTCTGTATCAAAATATGATTAAATACACTGGAGATGAAAGTTAGAGAAATATTTCTGAACACTTGATTTTTTCAGATATAATGTAACCTACATTGATCATCATTTGAAGGATTTTTTGTATGGGGTTTACCATGTCATAAGAACAGTGTTTTATAAAATAACCAAAGTATATCAACATAAAACCTTTATTTTTCAAAAACATTATGATGATAATTAGAGAACAATGACTGTAGAGAAAGATTGTAAGTCCATTTTCTGAAGGTTCCAGCAGTAGGAAGTGTCCAGGCCTCTGAATGGCTCATCTGCGCCCCCCACAGGACATCACTAGTCTCTCACACTGCTCTGCTGAGATTTTGCTCCACTCTTCTTCCAGTTTCTTCCACAGTTCTTTGACTCTTGTGGGTTTCTTGGCCATAACTTTGTCACGAAGGAAGAACAACAAGTAGCTCAAAAAAAAAAAAAAAAAAAGCTCAAGAGCACATTTTCCCCCCCATCTCATACACAGACTTAGGACCAAAGTCCAAACACAGGAAGTGCAGCCTGGAGTGCTGAGGGGAGCACTCCAGGCTGCACTTTCTGTGTTTAGACTTCAGTCCTAAGTCTGTGTGTACGATGGGGGGAAATGTGCTCTTGCGCTTTTTTAAGCACAAATAAAACATAGAAAACTAAATTTTTTTTTAAACAAAGTATATTAGAAATCTTTTTTATTTACCATAAGGAGGGCAATAGCAAAAATTAGTTTTAATGAGAGTGCCTATTTAATCCCTCAGTTGTGTGTGTGTTATGTGTTGTGTGTGTTGTGTGTGTGTGTGTGTTGTGTGTGGGGGGGATCCTTTCTCTACTAAATCCCCAATAAATCTGTAGTGGATCAATCTGTCGTGGATTTAAATAGTTACATACATTACCTTTTTGATTTTAGGAACATTTTCTGCACAATTCTATTTACCACATTTCCGTCCTCTGTGACAGGATACAAAGTATTTTGTTTTTGTACGGTTTAGCAGATCCTAAAATGTTGAGAATTTGAAACACTTTGGGGGAATTTATGAAGACTGACCTTCATACGCCTATTCTGGAGTCAGATGTGCCAACGTGATTAGATGGTGCGCCCGCTATGAGCTGGCGAGGATTTGAGCCATATTTTACACTAATTTCTGGTGCAGGTTGTGGTCAATCTGTTGGTCCATGGGAAGCTGCATCCCCCACTGCTAAACCTGGGTACATGTGATGCCGTGTTCACAGTTACATAGTTCTAAAGGTTGAACAAAGACAAGAGTCCATCAAGTACAACCTATATCCCTATTGTGTCCCTACTGTGTTGATCCAGAGTAAGGGGAAAAAAACTGAACTTAGTGCAAAGTAAAGGTAGAGGCAAGACCTCTGCTGTGTCATCTGTCCCTCACCTCACTGGACAGGCCCAGTTGCCAAAGTTGCCAAGACCCAGTTGCCAAAGTCATTCATGTAAGAGGGACTATACTCTTCACAAGGATCCCACCAACCGAGGTCATCAGTCCAGTCGCAGTCTAAACTTTGAGAAGAAAAGAAGAGTCTGACGGGCCCCATTGCAACATTTAGTTCTGAATGTTGGTGCGGGCTCCGGGGGGCGTCACTCCCCTCGTGACGTCATGCCACGCCCCCTCAATGCAAGTCTATGGGAGGAGGCATGGCAGCCATCACGCCCCTCGCATAGACTTGCATTGAGGGGACATGTCGTGACGTCACGAGGGACGTGACAATTCTCAAAGCCCGTACCCAGCATTCGGAACGTAATGTTCTGAACGCTGGGGCAGTGGATTACCCCTTTAAATAAACTGGACATGTATAGAGTTGACTTTGGAAGCTGAATACCTGATCACTACCTTGTGCTGCTTCACAGTAGGGAATCCAAATCAGGTGCTTACCGCCAGGGTGGCTTTAGTAGACAGAGGCAGCCTGAGGATCTTCACCCCTCTCTCATTGGTTGCTATGGGGCCCGTCAGATTCTTCTATTCTCCCCAAAGCTTAGCCTGCAACTGGACTGACGACCTGGTTGGCAGGATCCTTGTGCAGAGTGTAGCGGCTCTTAAAGGGGTACTACCGTGCTGACAACTTCTCCCCTATCTAAAGGATAGGGGATAAGTTGCCTGATCGCGCGGGGTCCCGCCGCTGGGGACCCCCGCGATCTCGCTCGCAGCACCCCACTCTCATCAGGCCCCAGAGCGAACATCCGCTTCGGGTGTGATGACGGGGCGGTGATCCTGACGTCACAGCTCCGCCCCTGTGTGACGTGTGCCGTTGGCTGTCCGGGCATACTGGGAGTTGTAGTTTTGGAACAGCTGGAGGCACCCTGGTTGGTAAACACTAGTGTAGCGAATTTGGATCTCTGTATAAAAGGATGACAGAGCAAGGAGGGATTATCAAATCCTCAGCTCGTAGTCAGGAACGTAGCAGGAGGTCAGTAGGTAGGTGGCAGAGGAGCAAGGTCACAGAGCAAAGGATAAGATACACGGCAAGGCAATAACAGGAATGATTTCTCTCAGGCACAAGGCAACAAATATCTGGCAGGGAAGTGAGGAGGGTGGAGGAATTCATCAACGAGCCACAGGTGAATTACACTAATGAGCGTACTGGCACTTTAAATCTTAAAGCTCCGAAACGTGCGTGCCCTAGGGGACGGGGACACACGCACCGAAGCAGAGAGGCAAAGGCTGGGGCAGGAGAAGCACCAGATGAGTGACGGACTGGGGCTCGCATGCGGGCACGTCCCTCGATGCGAGTCCCAGCCCCGCCGGCAGCCGCAGGTAACGGGACCATGCGCTCACGGCCAGCGTGTGTAGCCGGAGCGCATAATGTAACACATATTAGTTATACAATTCTTTCTGGCTGCACTCACCACAAGGGGGAGCTCAGGAGCTTACTGCATACTGTGTTATTACTGAACTAAAAGTATAAGCTTATATTATATTATTTATATTATATATTATTATATTAGTTACTTTATAGCTTATATTATTATATTAGTTACTTTATCAGCAAACAGCTGTCCAGGCAAATAGTGATATTAATTAAATAATTATTTCTGGCTGCACTCACCACTAGAGGGAGCTCAGGAGCTTACTGCATACTGTGTTATTACTGAATTAAAATGTATACACCCTGTTTCAAATGATTATACTGCTGTTTGGATGTAAACTGTCTCCTATTCTCATAGATATTTTGCTTGAGGATGCTCCAAAGGTTCTCAATAGGATTGAGGTCAGAGGAGGATGGAGGCCACACCATGACTTTCTCTCCTTTTATCCCCATAGCAGCCATTGATGCAGAGGTATTCTTTGCAGCATGAGATGGTGCATTGTCACGCATGATGATTTTATTACGGAAAGCATAGTTCTTCCTTCTTCTAGGGAAGATAGTGGTCAGTCAGAAACTCCACATACTTTGCAGAGGTCATCTTTACACCTTTGGGGACCCTAAAGGGGCGGACCAGCTCTCTTCCCATGATTCCAGTGCAAAACATGACTCCACCACCGCCTTACTGATGTCGCAGCCTTGTTGGAACAGTGTGGCTGTCCACCAACCATCCACTATTCCATCCACGTGGACCATCCAGGGTTGCACGGAACTCATCAGTGAGCAGGACTGTTTGAAAATTAGTTTTCATGTATTTTTCTGCCCAATGGAGCCATTTCTGCTTGTGAGTATTTGTAAGCGGTGGACAAATAGAAGGTTTATGCACTGTTGCAAGACTCTGGAGGACTCTACACCTTGATGTCCGTGGGACTCCAGAGGCACCAGCTGCTTCAAATATCTATTCGCTGCTATGTGATGGTATTTTAGCAGCTGCTCTCTTGATCAGATACATGGATCTGGCAGAAATCTTCCTCAATATGCCTATATCTGGACAAACCCATCTGTGCTCTGAATCAGCCACAAATCTCTTAATAGTGCGATGATCATGCTTAAGTTTTTTGTGAAATATTTAATGTTTTCATACCTCATCCAAGGCATTTACCGTATTTTTCGCTCCATAAGACGCACCTGATCATAAGACGCACCTAGGTTTTAGAGGAGGAGAACAAGAAAAAAAATATTCTGAACCAAACGGGTACTAAAATATTTAGGACCCCCCTTTGTGGCCAGCAGAACCCCCCTTGTGGCCAGCAGGACCCCCCTTGTAGCCAGCAGAACCCCCCGTGTAAACAGCAGGACCCCCCTTGTGGCCAGCATGACCCCCCTTGTAGTTGCTTACCGGTCACTACCGCTGCCCTGTTCTGCCGTTCACATAATGGAGTCTATGGAGGAGCATGTGACACACACGTCACTCTGCTTCCTCCGTTGCGTTATGCTGGGCGCAGGGGAGTGACGTGTGTGTCACATGCTCCTCCATAAGACTCCATTATGCGGACAGGAGAACAGGACAGTGGCAGTAAAGAGCATGGCAGAATGGGGCAGCGGCGTGAATAAGAGAACGGGGCAGCGGAGAACTTCGCCGTTCAGACCCAGGAGCAGTTAAGCTTCAGCAGCCTCCCCTCTGCAGCCTTCCCTACACTTCGGTACATACACAGTCACTCCATAAGACGCACAGACATTTCCTTCCCACTTTTGGGGGAGAAAAAGTGCGTCTTATGGAGCGAAAAATACGGTAACTATTTCCCTCTTTTCGGCAGCAGAGAGATTCTTCTTCTCTCCATATTGCTTGAAAATGGTGTCTGCTTAATAATGTGGAACTCCACCTTTAGTTGTTTTTCCTTACATTGGGCTTAGCTGGCAATCTAATTATGACAGGTGTCATATTGTGTTCAGTGATCAAAAGAGCCTGAGACACAATATATATATATATATATATATATATATATATATATATATATATTCTAGCTGAGTACCCGGCGTTGCCCGGTTTTTCCTTCCTAATCCTTGTTGGGGAGGAAAATCAACAAAGGAGGAAGCTTTTGACTTCATATCCCGTCCATATATTGTTGTCATATCCCAACCCCATATCCCGACCTCCTATCCTGACCTCCTATCCCGTCCTTCTATCCCGAGCTCCTATCCCGACCTCCTATCCCGTCCTCCTATCCTGTCCTCCTATCCTGACCTCCTATCTCGTCCTCCTATCTCGACCTCCTATCTCGACCTCCTATCCGGTCCTCCTATCTCGACCTCCTATCCCGTCCTTCTATCCTGTCCTCCTATCTTGACCTCCTATCCCGGCCTCCTATCTCGACCTCCTTTCCCATCCTCCTATCTCAACCCCCTATCCCGTCCTCCTATCTCCACCTCCTATGCTGACCTCCTATCCCGACCTCCTATCCCGACCTCCTATCTCGACCTCCTATCCCGTCCTCCTATCCCGACCTCCTATCTCCACCTCCTATCTCCACCTCCTATCCCATCCTCATATCCCGACCTCCTATCCCGACCATCCCGACCTCCTATCTCGACCTCCTATCCCGTCCTCCTATCCCGACCTCCTATCTCCACCTCCTATCTCCACCTCCTATCCCGTCCTCATATCCCGTCCTCCTATCCCGACCATCCCGTCCTCCTATCTTGACCTCCTATCCTGTCCTCCTATCCCGACCTCCTATCTCCACCTCCTATCTCCACCTCCTATCCCGTCCTCATATCCCGTCCTCCTATCCCGACCATCCCGTCCTCCTATCTTGACCTCCTATTTCGACTTCCTATCTCGACCTACCATCCCGTCCTCATATCCCGACCTGTAATATGC